>NC_059349.1:55727439-55742439 GCF_019703515.2 Myxocyprinus asiaticus | reverse complement strand
TGTAAAATAAGAACGTGAGGTACAGATTCAAGAATATATCTGACAGATGCATACATGTAACAAGAATGATGTTGCAATAACATGCATAAAGATATTTCTCAGTGTCGGTTCTTTTGTGAAAGAATCTGTCTGTATTGACACAAAAACTTGAATGTGGACTAAAAATATTGGTAATTTCCACCGTTAGAAGAAAACAAGATGCGTTGTTGTCACGTAATTTGTCACAAGGACAACCTGCAACATATCTGTATTTAAAATATATTACAGGTTATATATTATGGATTTCAGGCAAATTTAAACAGTAAAATAATTATGAATCACAAAACAATTCATATATATATATATATAAAGTATTAAGAAACACTGAAAAATAATTACTAGTAAATTTTTAATTTTTCCTTATGCAAGTTTCTGCCACAGTAATTCTAAATACATTTTAATGTGGTGTAAAATTAAATAAAATCTACTTAACTTTATGACATAATATTGTGTAAAATGAGAGAGTAAATTGAACTTAAACATTTCAGTTAATGCAGTAACTTTTACTTACAAATCTGAAGTACATTTAGTGAAATTTAAATGAATGTTTTATTGGAACATTAGAAAAATAAGTTACCAGATGTAACAGCAAAATCGACATTAAAAATGTTGCAAACAGTGAAACCGTGCAAGCTCATTAATTATTCAAGATGGGAACAACACCAGCTTCCAAACGTTAAGTAAAATGCACTTATTTTATTCACCTGTGAAATGTACTCAGATTAGTGGATAAATAGGACAAGGTTTTCTACTTTAGGACTGATACATGATGACACATCGTAAAGATGACAAACAATCATGAATAATATTTACTTGTTTGAATTGAGAATAATTGTATTAGAATTTACTTTATATTTCAAATTTCACTCTTAAACTTACTTAATGTACAAAATACCAAATCTTTTCTGCTATATTTACTTCACCACAAAATCATTTTTCTCAGAGCATTGTTTGAAAATGTCAAACTGTATGAAATTACAACATTTATAAAACCATGTGACAACTTGCCCCAAACAAACATTCATGACTTTTGACTCAAAACCTTTTAGAGATACAAACCCTGTGACAACTAGCCCCGATCCCCCCCCCACATACAAAAAAGCTATTTGTTTTGATTTTAGTTAAAGTGACAGTTCACCTCAGGTATTGTGATTTTATTGTGATTTGATGTTATGATATATTTATCTTTTGTTTCACTGTAATACAAAATGTGCGAGTCTCAGACTACTTTAGAGAATATAAAGAAGATACAGATTACTTTTTAATAACTATACAACTTAACAGTATAATAGTTCTTGCCATCATTGTGAAGATCATGAGGCCCATTATACCTTTATTTTATATTTATTCCCCATAATAAACATATAATAAAATACAAAAATTAAACAGATAAACCTTATTTATAGTAATAAGACTGAAGTGGGCTTGACAACCCTGTTCTTGCTATACTACCTTCATTAAACAGAAATTAATTACAGCAATACACTTTCAGAGTGATTGCAATTACAGCCTTAAAGCAAATTACAAAGACACATCAGTGGAGATAAATATATTAGACGAGGAGATCAATAACATATAAGATTAAGAACATACAATTTGAACAAAGATGGGAACTGCTTAAAGAATTATTGTTCAATAACAACTGAAAAAAGAAGAAAACCAAAAACACCTCAAACAATATTTTTTTCAAAATAAAAGTTTACAAGTTTTCCAAAATAAAATAATTGTTTTTGATGGATGGGTCGGTGTACGGAGGAAATAAAGGGCTAAAATGTAAAATGAGTATGAGTTAGAAATCCATAAGTGGCTCCTAAAATTAGGTTTAGGGAAGGAATAGGGTAAATGGATAAAGTTCTAGAATTTAAATTAGGATTAGAGATCTTTATAGGACTTCTAGGGATAGAAAGGGGGTAGGGGAGTAAAAAATAAAAAATAAAAAACGAAAAATGAGGGACTCCAATAAAAATAATTCTAAATAGTATTCCTCAATCTATCTCTTATAAATAGTGTAACACAAAAAATGCCAAAATTATGTTAGTATGTAAGAGTCATTTTAATATTATTATTATTATTTTAGTTTAGGTACCAAAAGTGTATAGAGTCTTTAGAGACCTGAGGTATGTAACTGTCATTTTATTATTATTATTATTATTTTAGTTTAGGTATCATGACAGACCTAAACAGACTATTAATCGTCACAATCGCAATTATTTGTTTGACAATTAATCATCAGCCAAATTTCATAATCGTGACAGCCCAAAACAGACAATTAATCATCATAATAGCAATTATTTGTTTAACAATTAATCATCAGCCAAATTTCATAAACGTGACTGTCCTAAAACAGACAATTAATCATCATAATCGCAACTATTTTTTGACAATTAATCGTCAGCCAAATTTCATAATCGTGACTGGCCTAAAACAGACAATTAATCATCACAATCGCAACTATTTTTTGACAATTAATCGTCAGCCAAATTTCATAATCGTGACTGGCCTAAAACAGACAATTAATCGTCACAATCGCAATTGATGTTTGACAATTAATCGTCAGCCAAATTTCATAATCGTGACTGCCCTAAAACAGACAATTAATCATCACAATCGCAACTATTTTTTGACAATTAATTGCCAGCCAAATTTCATAATCGTGACTGCCCTAAAACAGACAATTAATCGTCACAATCGCAACTATTTTTTGACAATTAATTGCCAGCCAAATTTCATAATCGTGACTGCCCTAAAACAGACAATTAATCATCACAATCGCAATTGTTTGTCTGACAATTAATCGTCAGCCAAATTTCATAATCGTGACAGCCCAAAACAGACAATTAATTGTCATAATCGCAACTATTTTTTGACAATTAATCGCCAGCCAAATTTCATAATCATGACTGCCCTAAAACAGACAATTAATCGTCACAATCGCAATTGTTTGTCTGACAATTAATCGTCAGTCAAATTTCATAATCGTGACTGCCCTAAAACAGACAATTAATCATCACAATCGCAATTGATGTTTGACAATTAATCGCCAGCCAAATTTCATAATCGTGACAGCCCAAAACAGACAATTAATTGTCATAATCGCAACTATTTTTTGACAATTAATCGTCAGCCAAATTTCATAATCGTGACAGCCCAAAACAATTAATTGTCATAATCGCAACTATTTTTTGACAATTAATCGCCAGCCAAATTTCATAATCGTGACTGCCCTAAAACAGACAATTAATCGTCACAATCGCAATTGTTTGTCTGACAATTAATCGTCAGTCAAATTTCATAATCGTGACAGCCCAAAACAGACAATTAATCGTCACAATCGCAATTATTTGTTTGACAATTAATCATCAGCCAAATTTCATAATCGTGACAGCCCAAAACAGACAATTAATCATCATAATAGCAATTATTTGTTTAACAATTAATCATCAGCCAAATTTCATAAACGTGACTGTCCTAAAACAGACAATTAATCATCATAATAGCAATTATTTGTTTAACAATTAATCATCAGCCAAATTTCATAAACGTGACTGTCCTAAAACAGACAATTAATCATCATAATCGCAACTATTTTTTGACAATTAATCGTCAGCCAAATTTCATAATCGTGACTGGCCTAAAACAGACAATTAATCATCACAATCGCAATTGATGTTTGACAATTAATCGTCAGCCAAATTTCATAATCGTGACTGCCCTAAAACAGACAATTAATCATCACAATCGCAACTATTTTTTGACAATTAATTGCCAGCCAAATTTCATAATCGTGACTGCCCTAAAACAGACAATTAATCGTCACAATCGCAATTGTTTGTCTGACAATTAATCGTCAGCCAAATTTCATAATCGTGACAGCCCAAAACAGACAATTAATTGTCATAATCGCAACTATTTTTTGACAATTAATCGCCAGCCAAATTTCATAATCATGACTGCCCTAAAACAGACAATTAATCGTCACAATCGCAATTGTTTGTCTGACAATTAATCGTCAGTCAAATTTCATAATCGTGACAGCCCAAAACAGACAATTAATCGTCACAATCGCAATTATTTGTTTGACAATTAATCATCAGCCAAATTTCATAATCGTGACAGCCCAAAACAGACAATTAATCATCATAATCACAATTATTTGTTTGACAATTAATCGTCAGCCAAATTTCATAATCGTGACTGCCTAAAACAGACAATTAATCATCATAATCACAATTATTTGTTTGACAATTAATCGTCAGCCAAATTTCATAAACGTGACTGTCCTAAAACAGACAATTAATCATCATAATCACAATTATTTGTTTGACAATTAATCGTCAGCCAAATTTCATAATCGTGACTGCCTAAAACAGACAATTAATCATCACAATGGCAATTGTTTGTCTGACAATTAATCATCAGCCAAATTTCATAATCGTGACTGCCCTAAAACAGACAATTAATCATCATAATCGCAACTATTTTTTGACAATTAATTGCCAGCCAAATTTCATAATCGTGACTGCCCTAAAACAGACAATTAATCGTCACAATCGCAATTGTTTGTCTGACAATTAATCGTCAGCCAAATTTCATAATCGTGACAGCCCAAAACAGACAATTAATTGTCATAATCGCAACTATTTTTTGACAATTAATCGCCAGCCAAATTTCATAATCATGACTGCCCTAAAACAGACAATTAATCGTCACAATCGCAATTGTTTGTCTGACAATTAATCGTCAGTCAAATTTCATAATCGTGACTGCCCTAAAACAGACAATTAATCATCACAATCGCAATTGATGTTTGACAATTAATCGCCAGCCAAATTTCATAATCGTGACAGCCCAAAACAGACAATTAATTGTCATAATCGCAACTATTTTTTGACAATTAATCGTCAGCCAAGTTTCATAATCGTGACAGCCCAAAACAATTAATTGTCATAATCGCAACTATTTTTTGACAATTAATCGCCAGCCAAATTTCATAATCGTGACTGCCCTAAAACAGACAATTAATCGTCACAATCGCAATTGTTTGTCTGACAATTAATCGTCAGTCAAATTTCATAATCGTGACAGCCCAAAACAGACAATTAATCATCATAATCGCAATAATTTTTTGACAATTAATCATCAGCCAAATTTCATAATCGTGACTGCCCTAGCTAAAAGCTTATAAAATTATCCAGTCAAGGGTCCATAATTGGGTCAAGAAAATCTGAGCAGCGTGTGAAAATTTCCGTCACGCATAAATGTGTGGAGTGATCAGCAACGTGGACTCGTGAAGTGTGCATTGGCCTTAGTGCATGGGTAGGAAACTGAGTCAGTACTTGGTACTGCCGGTACTTTAAACAGGTGACTATTCAAATATGAAACTGAGCAGATATTTTGTGGCACCCAGTTTGGGAACCACTGATGTACTGTAAACACAGTTGGGCTGGGAAATAAAAAGTGATATGTAGCCTATTAATTTGTGAGATGCTCAAAACATCTCGTTATTACGAGAAAAGATGTCATTTTTACCACATAATTGAGTGAAAACAAATAATAACTATGTGGCAACATTGCGTCACTGTATAAACCTGTGGATTATTTATACATAATAAACAGGAACATTGATCACAGCAGAGGATTTTAGCAAACATTAAGAATTAAAGAGATGAAACATCTGTCTGTCTCTGATTTCTTTAGAATGATTGTGGTATTCTCAGGGATTCTGTCTTTATATTCTCTGTTTAGGAACATAGGAATATCATATTTTATAGGCATTAAAAGTTATTTATTTGTCCTTGCTCAAGTTTTATCCCGAGTCTCATGTTTCTCATATTTTGAAAAAAATCACTATTGACATTTTTTTGTAATATCACATTTCACCAGAAGATGTCAGTGTTTTCATGTTATCTTTACAGCGCATCAATGACTCAGTGACGTCATGTCTCACTTTGTGACTGTGATGAAGATGAAACCTCTGCAATTTACAATATAAAATCAGAAGAATATTTGTCCCCGTGAACATAAATAACTTAACATCAAAACAGAAAATGCAATCTGTGTAATTCCTTTTACTGTATTTCTACCATCTGATTTCACTGTGCCACAAAATTCACTTTAATCTAATCTAATCTTTTTCTCAGAATATTTTTTACAGTACTAGAAAAGAGAGATTAAAAACCCACTTCATGAATAAAAAGGAATATTTTATGTTAAGTTAAAAAATTGAAATAATTCATATTATTGTCAAGAAAGTTATGCTGTCTCAGCAGCTCTTTATGAATGAATCATGAAGGCAGCTCTTGATTTATTATGTATTATTGACTCTAAACTCTAGTTTTACCAGTAAAATGTTTCTGTTTAGGCCTTTAGATCACAATAATTAAAATGTTTGAAAGAAAACAATTTACATTTGTATTTATGTATCAAAAGCCTGTTCCTTAGTGACAAGAAACCATCCGCAATTAATTTGATGAATTCTGTGATGTTTTGTGCTATTAGTTGGTTTGTGTCACTCTTAAAACTTTCCTTTCTATGGGATAAAATTACACAGTAACATTTCAATAGATGGTAAAAATATGAAAGTGATTTTCAAGTTGACTCTTCATGTAACTGTCCATCCATCACTGAGCAATGATTTTAACTTTACCTCTTATTTTCATCCTGTTCATTGTCTTTCCATTGTGTAAATACATCATTAATTCATAATTAATAAAGTTAGCATCTGAGCTTGATCAAAGCATATTTCTGAAAGTCCTTAAATTACAACACAAACATATTTGTGTCTTTTCAAAAGCTACTTCAGAACAGGAATGACCCAGATATTCCAGATGGAGCAGTTCTGATCCACCTCGACCCACTTCTGTACCATCATCACACAGAAATTACCCTTCTGTAACAATAGTAACAGCATCAAAACACCTCTGAACGCAGCACACAGAGAGAAACAATAGACATTCAAAGACATGTGAGTTTGAGTAGATTAAATCTGACAGTTTTAGATATTAAAATTCCTTCTTTTATCTATGTAGAGTCATCTATCACTAATCCATTGGTGTTTTGACCTCATAAAGAGAGTAAACACTGTTTGTCTGAGTGGCCTGACACAGCTGCGTCTCAAATGATACTCTACACACTCAGCCACGTAGTGTACGAATGTTTGTTTGAAGTGAAGCATCGTCTTTTTTACTACACAGAAGCACTCGCCATTTTTGACATTTCAAATGCATGTGATGCCGCTAGATATAGTGTGTTAGCTAAACTCAGTCCAACACTTATGTATCAATTAATGTACATATTCACACACAGTGGCGTGCACAGACCTTAGCAGGGACAGGGGCGGAAGAATAAAAAAAATTTTTTTTTAATGAGTAATTTAATATCTTTGCTTTTTTATTTTTTTATTTGGAATGCCCAATTCCCAATGTGCTCTAAGTCCTCGTGGTGGCGTAGTGACTCGCCTCAATCCGGGTGGCGGAGGACAAATCTCAGTTGCCTCCGCGTCTGAGACCGTCAGTCCGCACATCTTATCATGTGACTTGTTGAGCGCGTTGCCACGGAGACATAGCGCATGTGGAGGCTTCACGCCATTCACCGTGGCATCCACGCACAACTCACCACACGCCCCACCGAGAGCGAGAACCACATTATAGGGACCACGAGGAGGTTACCCCATGTGACTCTACCCTCCCTAGCAACCGGGCCAATTTGGTTGCTCAGGAGACCTGACTGGAGTCACTCAGCACGCCCTGGATTCAAACTAGCGAACTAGCGAACTCCAGGGGTGGTAGCCAGCGTATTTTACCACTGAGCTCCCCAGGCCCCAATATCTTTGCTTTTTGAGTATTTAACCATTTTCTTGTACATAATTTTTTCCATTTTTCCTTTATCACAAATAATAGCCTATTCTGTTATATTTCTCACAAAAAGCACCATTGTATTACACTTGTTTATTTATTTATTTTCAGACATGGTCTGCGATAACCACGTTTATGACATGTGTCATTGTAAAACCATGGTATTTTTTAAAGTACCTTGGAGTATCATGATAGTATCATGAAATATGAACACGATCAATCATTCAGTACCATGGCATTACCCTGGTAAGGTGGTGCACGGTGCAAATGCGCGATGAGAAAGTGTGAGCACGAGGTGATCGACTGTGTTCCGCGAATGATACAGGGTCCTTGAATAGCGTATAACATGCGAGTAAGGGCAGCCGGTGGAGTTTCTGGTGCCCCTCTGGGGAGTTGGTGCCCTAGGGGGTTAAACCTCATTGATTTATTATGCTACATCCACCAAACATGGCACAGACCATTAGGCTGTTCTGAGTCTGACTACCTCTTCAAGCTTCAAAAGAACACAAAAGTATAATTCAGAAGTCTAATAAATTATTCATGAGACTCATGATTGTTATGAAAGCATACGATAAGATTTGATGAGAAACAAACTGAAATCTAAAGTATTATTTAGTGAAAATGTTCACTGACCGTTGATCTCCTGTGTGTGTTCATGATAGGACACGAGAGCAACAGTTCACGCAGACCCCTCACGACATTGGGGCGTTCAAGCGAAAACTCGTTTTGTTTATCTAAAAACAGCGATAGTGACAACACAACACAACACAGCTGCACAAAACAGAGAACAGAACTTACTAATCATGTCTGAAGAGTTTGTAGTTGAAGAATTGATGCATTTCTATGCCCAGCCTTATTTTTTCTGTATGTTGGTTTTAAACATCTAGTTTAAAACTGTCGTAAATTAGCATTTGTTTGTGTGAATTTTATCCTCAAAGCAAACATTTTAATATTATAATATTTTTTGCTTATATGTCCAGAAAAAGGGGTGAAATCTAACAATAAAAATTAAATAATTAAAATAAAAATTTCTTAATAACCTTACAATAACAGTAGTAATGTGTCAGTATTGGATTTCCTTGTTAATTTGTGGAAGCATTAAAGAAAATTAGGCGGAGGTGCCTTTAACAGCGCTCTACAGCAGATAAACTCTATGAATACTGTACTGTATGTTCACCAAAAAATAACAGTCGATTTGTAATGCATTTTATTAATATATAATATAATATATATATAATATATACATATGAAGTGTTCCCTTTTGATAATATATTAATAATTTTGCACTGTATATATTATTGTAATCAGTAAAAACATCAAACTAATCAAATAGTCATGTGTCATATGTTGTTGGAAAGCTCTCAAAGAGTAAAATACAACCAGCCTATTTGTTTTACTCACAGACAAAAATATAGCGAATAATAGCTAATTATATGTCTTTGACAATTATGTTGGTGTTGCTTATATGCTGCGTTTTCACTTATAACTTCACGAAATATAAACGGAACATAAAATATCACATAACATTACTTAGAGGAGGTGATTATCTTTCAAACGAGTCCACACACAAGATAATCAGATGCATAGATCATTAGATAATCCACATGAAGCACAATGTTACATATGACCACCAGGAGATGGCGCCAAATACATGACACAGACTCAATGATGACTCAAATGACACAGAATGAAACTCATTCTGTGAAATGTCATTACTAAAATCATGTCTGCATGCTATGCAAACCTTTAGTCATTGTTGTGTTTGCATGTGTAATTAGTTCTTATGTACAATTATTATGTTTTATTTGTTTGGAGATGTTTTTGGACACTAGGATCAATTATTTTTGTAATGTTATAACTTTAGATTGATTTGTCATATTTTTCTCAGATACAGTTGACATGATTGGGGAACAAAACAAAAGCAGTTTTTCTGAGCCACCTTATTTACACCCAGAGATATATAATGTCAAATTGGAAAAAAGTCTGAGAGTCTCAGAACGTATCATAATCATTATTTTTTTTCTTTAAGTTTTCTTTACAATGATACCAAACATTTGACCGTCCTTGTTTTTTGTTTTATTTATTTATTTATTTATAATCCTTTAATTTTGGGTATGCCTCTGAAACGGGAAATCTTTAAAAACAACTTCAGTGCTTAAAGGGTTAAAGTGATTAGTCTATAGACAAATCACTTTAAATAAGTACCATGGTATTACCAGTTTTTGGACATTTAGGCTACCATGGCAACCATTCAGTGGTATTATTATTTTTATACCATCATTGTACCATGAGTCCGCCACATGCTTTAAGGTTCAAAATATTAATACCAGAATAGAAAAATAACATTGTTTTAATACAAAGTACTATAGAAAGTGTCAGAGGTGATGTCAGAGTGAAAGCTGCAGAGATGACAGGATGAAGTGAGGAAGCAGAGATGAGAGAATGTGAAGAGAAGAGTAATAAGACAAGAAAAACATTAGCACTGCAAAGCACTGTGGTGTTACCAGGGTAGCATTTGTGGATCCAGACTAAGACAGAGTAATTAGATCCATAAACTGAATGTTTAAGTGGTCTCAGGAGGTCCCAAGATCAAGACCAGAAGATCGGAAAAGAGAAACAGGAAATGGATTTCTGGTTTCTCCTGCCATCGCCATGGTAACCCATATCACAACACACAACACAGACGGGCCAAAACACTTCACCTAACAGCTGACTCACCTGTTTCCTCAGGACACACCTGTCTGGATTATTTCACTTCTGCTCAGTGTTTCAGTAAGACATCATATACGACACGTGAGATCTCTGACGGGTCGTCTACATGTAATGTAAACAGGTCATTGACATGACACTCATTTTCTAGTCTAGATTTGTTATTCAGAAATACATTAAAATGCAATTCACATAAAACAATGACTTCAATACACCTCTACTATAATGATCATGTTTTCAATTTCATTCTGATATTTTTTCTGGCTTAAAGTTAAGAATGTGCAGTGGTGTAACCATCCGGAGACAGTAAAAAACATAAAGTTTCATTCAAAGCTGAAATTCATCAAAAAGAAATGTTGGCACAAATTGTGTAGAATATTTTTTTATTATTATCTCTTCAAAAAAAAAAATAAGCAGTGAAACCTATTTGTTTAGAAGTATTATTTATTTATTTATTTATTTTTTCCTTTTTCTCCCCAATTTGGAATGCCCAATTCCCAATGCGCTCTAAGTCCTCATGGTGGTGGCGTAGTGACTCGCCTCAATCCGGTTGGTGGAGGACGAATCTCAGTTGCCTCCGCGTATGAGACCGTCAATCCGCGCATCTTATCACGTGACTTGTTGAGCGCGTTACCGCGGAGACCTAGCTCACCACACGCCCCACCGAGAGTGAGAACCACATTATAGCGACCACGAGGATGTTACCCCATGTGACTCTACCCTCCCTAGCAACCGGACCAATTTGGTTGCTTAGGAGACCTGGCTGGAGTCACTCAGCACGCCCTGGATTCAAACTCACGACTCCAGGTGTGATAGTCAGTGTCAATACTCGCTGAGATACCCAGACCCCCTGTTTAGAAGTATTATTCATATTTGAAACATTTCTGTCCACCAAATCAAAGTCATGTGGTGTAACCAACATGCAGGCCGCCATTGCAACATGATCCCACAGGAAGTCGGCATGTTGTTTCCAGGGGTGTAAAAAGTACTCAGAAATTATACGTAATTGAAAGTATTGATACTAAGTGAAAATTGTTCTCAATTAAAAGTCAAAGCCAAAAACATACTTGATTGAAAGTAAAAAAGTATTCACATTATATTATACTTAAGTATTAAAAAAGTAAAAAGTAACTTTTTTCCTAGCTAGAATGAAATCAAGAGAGGAGATTGTGTGAGACAATGCTATCTTATGAAATATAAACACTTTTATTATAGTGCATGACCCATTTTAACATTTGCATTACAAAACCAACTACTTTTACAAGCTTGTTTAAGTGTGATCAACTTGCACAGAAACTCAACTGATAGAGCGTTGCACTTGTGATGTAAAGGACCGGGGTACGAGTCCTGAAGAGTCGACACGTGAGCCGAAAGTGTCATAGAAGCAACACAAAATGACGTGGTTGCTTCAGAAATTGTTTTTCATGACACTATCGTTTAGGTTTATGTTTAGGGTAGGGATGCCAGTTTTGATCTGCCCTGAGATGTGTAATGATCCAGATAATTTTATTTTGCAAAAACATTGCCACAGTCACGCAATGTTCGTTGCATGAGAGAAGACTCTCACGAATTGCGATGATGGAGCTCACAGCCCTTTGAGACACAGAGAAAGATTATTTAAAAAAAATCAAAATGACTAAAAAGTTTGTAATGTTGTTTTGTGAACTGATTTCTGAGGTTTGCTACCAAACCTTGCTGTTGAGCAGATGGATGAATTCAATAAAATTAATAATGAATATTTTCTCAGATTACATTATTTTTATTATCATTATTATCATGATTATCATTGCTGGTTTTATAGTTATCATTATAATTAATGGTTGCCTAACAACAACAACAATAATAATTCAGCAAATAGGGATTTAAATAGGCAAGTGTAGAAATAAATGACATGTACACATTTAATTACAAAAGCCGTTTGTTTATATATACAGTGGTGTGAAAAAGTGTTTGCCCCCTTCCTGATTTCTTATTTTTTTGCATGTTTGTCACACTTAAATGTTTCAGATCACCAAACAAGTTTAAATATTAGTCAAAGATAACACAAGTAAACACAAAATGCAGTTTTTAAATGAAGGTTGTTATTATTAATGGAAAACAAAATCCAAACCTACATGGCCCTGTGTGAAAAAGTGATTGCCCCCTAAACCTAATAACTGGTTGGGCCACCCTTAGCAGCAACAACTGCAATCAAGCATTTGCAATAACTTGCGATGAGTCTTTTACAGCGCTGTGGAGGAATTTTGGCCCACTCATCTTTGCAGAATTGTTGTAATTCAGCCACATTGGAGGGTTTTTGAGCATGAACAGCCTTTTTAAGGTCATGCCACAGCATCTCAATAGGATTCAGGTCAGGACTTTGACTAGGCCACTCCAAAGTCTTCATTTTGTTTTTCTTCAGCCATTCAGAGGTGGACTTGCTGGTGTGTTTTGGATCATTGTCCTGCTGCAGAACCCAAGTTCGCTTCAGCTTGAGGTCACGAACAGATGGCCGGACATTCTCCTTCAGGATTTTTTGGTAGACAGCAGAATTCATGGTTCCATTTATCACAGCAAGTCTTCCAGGTCCTGAAGCAGCAAAACAGCCCCAGACCATCACACTACCACCACCATATTTTACTGTTGGTATGATGTTCTTTTTCTGAAATGCGGTGTTACTTTTACGCCAGATGTAATGGGACACACACCTTCCAAAAAGTTCAACTTTTGTCTCGTCAGTCCACAGAGTATTTTCCCAAAAGTCTTGGGGATCATCAAGATGTTTTCTGGCAAAAATGAGACGAGCCTTAATGTTCTTTTTGCTCAGCAGTGGTTTTCGTCTTGGAACTCTGCCATGCAGGCCATTTTTGCCCAGACTCTTTCTTATGGTGGAGTCATGAACACTGACCTTAACTGAGGCAAGTGAGGCCTGCAGTTCTTTGGATGTTGTTGTGGGGTCTTTTGTGACCTCTTGGATGAGTCGTCGCTGCGCTCTTGGGGTAATTTTGGTCGGCCGGCCACTCCTGGGAAGGTTCACCACTGTTCCATGTTTTTGCCATTTGTGGATAATGGCTCTCACTGTGGTTCTCTGGAGTCCCAAAGCTTTAGAAATGGCTTTATAACCTTTTCCAGACTGACAGATCTCAATTACTTTCTTTCTCATTTGTTCCTGAATTTCTTTGGATCTCGGCATGATGTCTAGCTTTTGAAGATCTTTTGGTCTACTTCACTTTGTCAGGCAGGTCCTATTTAAGTGATTTCTTGATTGAGAACAGGTGTGGCAGTAATCAGGCCTGGGTGTGGCTAGAGAAATTGAACTCAGGTGTGATAAACCACAGGTATGTTTTAACAGGTGGGGCAAACACTTTTTCACACAGGGCCACCGACAAGCACCATCTCCCATCCAAGTAGGAATAGCTGCAGGCCGGATATCTCCAAATGGGGGTGGAGCCTCACAAAGAGGGCGTGGTTAATCCAAAAGGGGGCGACACTTCCACTCACGGTTAAGGTTAGGGAAAGGGTTAGGTTTGGAGCTCCCACCCCTTTTTGGAGCTCTGTCTGCAGCTATAGTATATCCTTCCCCTCCCATCAGACATTTTTGCATCGGTTCAAGTGTGTTAGCCTTACAGTTAAAAGAGCCAATCACCTTTTACATACGAACATCACCTGTCAATCAACTCTAGAATGTGCATGCGCATTAGCTATACAAGCCAAGTTTTTTTATCGTAATCTGAAGAAGCACAATTTATGAACCCAATGTTGTCAGATTTTATTGCTGATTCGAAATATGTTCTTTGATCATAATCTTGACCAACCGTTTTGGATATTTCGGTCGCTGCACTGGCATGATTGGAAATAGCCTCCCGAAGCGTTCCAAAGATGACCGACACTGGACTGACTCGCTAGAAAGACTTTTCCGCATTCATGATGATTGATTCATTCATCTCGTTTGCGAACGAGTATACCAGTACATTCAGTTCATTCATGAACATGACGTCTCATCTCACTCAGACTCAAACGACTGACTCGACTGGTTCAGTAAAGAGGCGTATTCGCTCAGCAGGTGAAACCAACGATATGCTTCGTCACAGTCTGCACTCGAATGCCATTGGCTCGTGCAATAATCAGCCTTTAAAGGGATGAAAAGCAGTAGAGCTTATTGGCTTCGAAAGGTAGAGACGTCAGTGAATGAGAAATATGAGTCAGTGTGTGTGATTCATTCACTTAAAAGATTCGTTCTAAAAGACAGATTCGTTTGTGAATGAACATTACATTTTTACTCCACTGATGGTTAGGTTTAGGTTTGGGGATACAGTTGATGAAATATGCATTTCTCTTCACTGTATTAAATCCTGTACAGAAAACAACTCG
The DNA here is from genome assembly GCF_019703515.2 of Myxocyprinus asiaticus. Taxonomy (NCBI): domain Eukaryota; kingdom Metazoa; phylum Chordata; class Actinopteri; order Cypriniformes; family Catostomidae; genus Myxocyprinus; species Myxocyprinus asiaticus. The sequence goes on along the minus strand of NC_059349.1, from coordinate 55,727,488 downwards.
CTTTTTGTGCCCCTCTGCTGACATTCAATCGGAAAATGAAGCTCACATG
>NC_059349.1:55692439-55722439 GCF_019703515.2 Myxocyprinus asiaticus | reverse complement strand
ACAATTGATGCCCAAAACTGGTCCACAAACAATTTTTAAAAAGATGGTTATATCTCTTAAACAATTGTATTAAAAAATCGTAAAAAAATAAATAAAATAAAATAAATTATTATGTGTATTTTGATAGTCTTCACAATGTCACAAAATATGGTTCCCGTACTAAAAACTATGTGGTATTTAAAAATTATTATATACCCCTCTTGGGTCAAAAATGACCCAAACGCTATAGGAGGGTTGAACACTAACAAGTATCCCCCTTTATATCTAGCACTAAAACACATAAATTTAACATTTATTCTCCCTATCGAGTCCCACGCAAAGCATGCTGGCAAATGTAAATCCTCTTTCATCAATGCCACATTAACACCACAAAATGTATTCATGTAGTCCCAACTAAAATGCATTACGTAAACTTCCATTTTACACATTTAAATGGATAGAACGCAATTAAATCAAGTTAAGATAAAATGTTCTAGAATTGTGTTGCTTTAGTTAATTGTAATTAGGTAAATTGAACAAGCAGCAAAAATTCTCTTTTTTGAATGTAACCTTCAGTAACTGCATTACAGATCTTTTGCGTTATTTGATTTTGGAAGAAAGTCAGCTATTCTGTAAAAGGTAATATTAAAAAATGTTATAATGTTTGGCAGCAATAACCTCAACAAAGTGTTTCCAGTAGCTGCGGATTAGACCGGCTACCTTCGTGATATCTTGCCATGAACACCATACCTGTTTAATGTTTTCTGTATAGTAGACTCATGAACAGAGATGTTAATCAGTTCCAATGATTCCTTCGTCTTTATCTGTCACTCTAGGGATCTTTTTTGACCTCATTGAGCATTCTGCGGTGTGCCCTTTGAGTCATCTTGACTGGACGGCCACTTCTAGAGAGAGTACCTATAGTACTAAATCATCTCCATTTATAGACAATTTGTCTAACTGTGGACAGATGAATATCTAATCTCTTCCAGATAACTGAGTAACCCTTTCCAGCTTTATGCAAATCAACAATTCTTGATCGTAGGTCTTCTGAGATCTCTCTTGTATAATTGTTGTCTTGTATAAAAATCTTACTTGCATCTTAAAAAGTGAGTCGTGATGCTGGTGTTAAACCGCAATGCTAGTGTGTTCTGGGTGTTTCTTTACTGCCTCAGGTGAATAAGACTTTATTTTGACAACATCTCTGATAGAAATCAATTTACACTGAATGAGTCGTCTGAGCCGTTTCCTTTACTGAAACACAAATAACAGACGTTTAACTTGAGGAAAAGAGACAGAGAGACTGAAACACAGCCACATCGTATAGAATTTCTTAATAAAGTTCACTTTGAGAAATGAAGAGCAGAAGTTTTAAAATAAACTCTCGGGTTCTGGGTATCTCAGCGAGTATTGATGCTGACTTTCACCCCTGGAGTCACGAGTTTGAATCCAGGGCGTGCTGAGTGACTCCAGCTAGGTCTCCTAAGCAACCAAATTGACCCGGTTGCTAGGGAGGGTAGAGTCACATGGGGTAACCTCCTCGTGGTCGTGATTAGTGGTTCTCGCTCTCAATGGGGCGTGTGGTGAGTTGTGTGTGGATCGTGGAGAGTAGCATGAGCCTCCACATGCTGTGAGTCTCCGCGGTGTCATGCACAACGAGTCACGTGATAAGATGCGCGGATTGACGGTCTCAGAAGCGGAGGCAACTGAGACTTGTCCTCCGCCACCCGGATTGAGGTGAGTAACCGCGCCACCACGAGGACCTACTAAGTAGTGGGTGTAGAGCCGAGGAGGGCGGGGCCGGGTTGGAATGAGACACACCCGGTCCCCAATCAGCCTGATGGGGCGCGCGAGGGATAAAGGCGGCTGGGGACGACAGTTCGAGAGAGAGAGAATTACAGACAGCTGTGCTGTGTTTTTGGTTGTGTGTTTTTGTGTGTGTTTTTAGTTAATAAATTATTATTTAAGTTGTCAAGCCGGTTCTCGCCTCCTCCTTTCCTCTAAACCCCCTTACACTGGTGCCGAAACCCGGGAAGGAGGAGGGATTCCCGTCGCAGAGGCCTCGACACTGCCGTCCACCCAGGGGAGCGCCGCTGCCGTCCGACAGGGGACGGAGTAGCCCGACTACCCGGACGCGGGGAACGGCCGCCGTCCGCGAGGCGAGTGGGGACGGGACTCCCCGACCGCCTGGAGCGAGGGAGCCGCTGCCGGGGGCGGAGGAGTGCCCTGCCGTCCCCCGGGAACGCGGAGGGGTCGAGAGAAGACCGCCGTCCACGGGGGGAGGAGGGAAGTGACTCCCCGACCGCCTTTATCCCTCGCGCGCCCCATCAGGCTGATTGGGGACCAGGTGTGTCTCATTCCAACCCGGCCCCGCCCTCCTCGGCTCTACAGTGGGAATTGGGCATTCCAAATTGGGAGAAAAGGGGATAAAAAAATTAATTAAAAATAAAAGTCTCACACAAAGGCCTAAATGATTTAAAAAGCTGTTGAAGTTGTTAAATTGATGCACACAAACACACGTCTCTCTCATGTCTGTCTCTACTTTTCAGTGTTTCACCTCTGCTACAATACCATTGAAGTCAGGGTCAAGGGTCATGGCCCTGAGCTCGGCTGCAGCTCTTTCAAGTGTGATGAATAACAGAGTGCTGCTGGAAGGAGGTCAGAGGTCACTGATGACCTCTTGAGTGCAAAAAACACACACTTTGTCAAGCCAACATAAAAAATGTTACAAAATATTGTTCATTATTAGTTTGTGATATCTGACTGACACTTCCTCTCCATGCCTGAGAAAACCCCTCACGTGCAGCTGTCATCATCATAGACAGGAAATGATGCATCACCATCACTTCCTCTTCCCTATCAGTGGAGATCTGCACAGGACGTTGGGTAAGAGTGTGGTGTCCGGTACTCTGGGTCACTGACTGCGTCTCAACCATCACAGCCAATCAGAGCTCAGAGAAAAACATCACCTCCTGTCATTTCTTGTTTGGTGACGCCAACACTGTTCACTTCCTGTGTAGCTAAACGCTCGCCTTTATCTGTGACAGCAAAACATGAACTTTAAAGCTGGAGTTACTCATTTACATATTTCATTAGAAGAAATTGTTGACCGAAGGGAGACAAATTATCACATGATTAGACAGCAATGCCTAAAAGTCAGTAATTACAAATAAACCAATAATTAATGAGTTTGACACTGATTCGTTAGACATTTGTAAATGAAAACGGATCAGTGCGGATGCGACCTCAGAGTGTTTTAGTACCCCATTATGTCCACATCAGCAGAACAATGCAGATGTTCAAGAACTGAACAGAGCTTAATGTCATGAAAATCATACAGTTCCTGTATTTTATTAAAAATTAGGGATGCACCGATACCACTTTTACTTTTATTCTGATACCTGATCTCTCGGCATCAGCCGATCCTGATCCCAGTGTTTTTAATATCTATACCTCACTGTGTGGAACTGATTCGGGGTAATCTTTTTGTGTAAAGAACAGTGCTGGGTGTAATATCATTACAAAGTAATTAGTTATTGTAATTTAATTACTTTTTAGTCAAAAAAGTAGTGTAATGAATGACATTTTAATTTCTTGTAATCAGATTACAGTTACTGTAATCGTTCAATTAATTAAATTACTTTTAAGTGCATTATAGGATTATTCTTAATATTAATATATTATTTATGTAGAATACATGAATTATAGCCCCGTAACGAGTCATTGTGAGTGTATGACTTGTGTATAACGAACTAGAAAGAAATATAGACATTATTTTGAATTTGTTGAGTGGAAAAATGTTTTAGAAAGTAAAAGTGATATTTTGTAAATACTGTATAGGGGCAATAGTTACAGAGCAAAATTGATCAACTTATGCAAAACACTTTTGAGATGGAAAGATGCATTTGAGTAACAAATTAAGAAAATACTTATTTAAAATAGTCACTTCTGAAAAGGGTGCACGAGTTCCTGCTCATTTCAATCACATTTGGCATTTCAGAACATGTCAAGTATTCTATAACAACTGAATCTTCATTGTGATTGGATCAGTCAATGTGAGCTCACTTTAAACATTCTTCATAATAAATCTATTCCCCCACTTCAGATAAACAATGTGTTTTATAGGGACCTTGAGCCCCTTTGACCCCAAATATTATCCTTTCACTTAAAAACCTTTGATATAATCATCTTGAACAAAACTGAAAGTGACAAATAAGTATTTTGTCTCAAAATAAATGTGATAATTTCAGGTATTTTCATTAGCTACATAAATGTACAACATTTAAAAGAATATGAAATATTAGATCAAATTATCTAAAAATCTAACTTTAGACATTACACACGATGATCTCATGAATCAGGAATATTTTGCAGTGTATATTGACAAACAGGTGTTTAGGAAAGTACTGTGGTAGTTTTTGATGCTATTGAGTGTTTTTGGAGAAAATAAAATCAAAAGAGCATTTAGCCCCATTGTACTCTATTATAAATCTGCTGAAATGCTCCTCCTGTGCCGTCCTCGATGCCTGTTATAAGCAATCTGAACTATCGAGCATCTTCATCTGAGATGTTGTTCGTGTGTAGCGCTCACATATTTACTAAAAAAACACTGCGCCTACAGACTGCAAGCTCTGATGGTGTTTTAATAATTTCCTTTTTCAGTGGCATATCCAAAATTAAAGGCTTATAACCTGACAATAAAAAAACACACACACAAAAAACAAAAAACAAGAAGGGGTCAAGTGTTTGGTACCATTGTAAAGAAAACTCTTATATATTTTTTTAAGATATAGATTATGATAAATTCTGAGACTTTCAGCCTAAGAAAATGCTGAAAAATCATTGAGCCAAAAATTTACTTATTTTTCTGATTTGACATTATATATCTCTGGGTGTAAATACAGCGGCTCCGAAAAACTGCTTATGTTTTGTTCCCAATCATGTCAACTTTATCTGAGAACAGTTTTGTGTTGATACGACAAAGCAATCAAAAGTTATATCATTACAAAAATAATTTATCATACTGTCCAAAAACATCTCCAAACAAATAAAACATAATAGTTGTACATAAGAACTAATTACACATGCAAACACAACAATGACTAAAGGTTTGCATAGCATGCAGACATGATTTTAGTAATGAGATTTCACAGAATGAGTTTCATTCTGTGTCATTTGAGTCATCATTGAGTCTGTGTCATGTATTTGGCGCCATCTCCTGGTGGTCATATGTAACATTGTGCTTCATGTGGATTATCTAATGATCTATACATCTGATTACCTTGTGTGTGGACTCGTTTGAAAGATAATCACCTCCTCTAAGTAATGATGTGTGATATTTTATGTTCCGTTTATATTTCGTGAAGTTATAAGTGAAAACGCGGCATATAAGCAACACCAACATAACTGTCAAAGACATATACTTAGCTATTACTCACTATATTTTTATCTGTGAGTAAAACAAATAGGCTGGTTGTATTCTACTCTTTGAGAGATTTCCAACAACATATGACACATGGATATTTGATGAGTTTGATGTTTTTACTGATTACAATAACATGTACAGTGCAATTTTTTTAAATAAATGATCAAAACGGAACACTTCTGATTTGTCTGCAAATTTCAAAGCACTTGTTCAGTTTTGGTCATAATGTCTACATGCATTGGAAAGTAGAGCTTCTAAACTTTCAAACGACACGTATTTTGTGTTGGTTAAGACTGTACCTGTTAATAATTTGAAAATTTTGTTTTTCTTGCGGGCTTAAAAATGTAACCAGTTCTGAGCGTTTATAGGCCTTTATCAGAGATGCTTCAATCATCGTACTATATATATATATATATATATAAAACCCCACATTTACAATGATTTAACCAGTTAATTTTTGTAATCGGACTCTGGGATGGAAACGTTTCTTTATTTTACATTTTTTAAATGGATCTTATATCAAACAATGATTATGTAATGATTGTACATTGAGGTAGGTCTGTTTAGATTAAATATTTGAGATAAATTGTACATAAAATAGGCCATAATAATTCTGCACTGTGGGCACTGTCACTGAAACAGACTGCAGCGGAAATTGTTTTATGCTACTAAGCGAAGCTTCCGCTGTGCGAATGATCTGGTCTTTCTTCAGAACTCAAAATCACTCGTGTCATTATTATTGTGAACTCAGTTTCAGTGTAAATGAGCTCATTCTTGAAGTCGTTTGATGAGGCTAAATTACTTGTACTTTTATTACGGGAGTCATTTGTGTTGTGTATTAAAGTTTCAGATTGAATAACATGTTTTGTGAGCATAAAACGAGGAAAAGTCTGTAAAACAAAGATGAGTCAGATGAAGTGATGGTGTTCATTGTGTGCTTGTGGTAAACTGAAGTGTCTCTTGTGTGCTATGATGTCACACTCATTGTTTTGTGTTTCATATCTTCCTTTAACACTAAACAGTGAGACTGAAACCATGACAACCTGCCAAGACAAAAAGGACAACTGGCAAACACACCTGTGACTCTAACTGATATGAACATCTGTGTGTGTCTGTGTGGAAACGCACTGAGTAACACACAAACATGAGTGCTGTCACATGACTGAATGAGTGTCTAGACCAAACACCTGGCAGATGATTCAAAACATACAAAACAACGTAACCAGCACTGACTTATGCTTACGGTTTATTATATAAATATCAGAAATTAAGGGGTGTTTCTTCAACTTTGGGCACTTTCATGTCCCAGAGATAATTTTATTAAAACAAACTGATTTCAACTTGTATTTATTAATATACACAGTATATGAAGATCTCATTAAAACTGAACTGGAAACCACTTTTTACCAGCCCTTCATTTATTTTTGGTGCTTTGCAAATGTCTTTTACGTCTAGATTTCACTGTTTTAGCCTTACAATATTAAACTATGAAAATACATTATAAAAATACCAATTATTATATGTTTAAATCTATGATCATCTAAACAAAGAGTAAAATAACCTCCTGAGACCTGAGCGTGAATGCTGTGTGCATTTTCCTTTTTATAGTTTTCCTAAAAATGTATGTCCTCATATGTGGACAGCGGGACTAAGTTGTGAAATTTTAAATAACACTAAACTATAGAAAGTCTGATTTTAATGAGATTGTTTATGATGATTCCAGAAGTATTGATTATTCATGTTTTTGAGACGTTACAGACATTACATCAGAAATTAGCATAATTAATTCAGATTCAAAGTAATGTCCAGCATCATCCAATCACTGTCAATCATGTTAAAATAAAATGATACATTATAAATTCTGAATCTATGTACTGATTATCATTGTCACATGTCTGTCAAACATGTTGAGTGATCCAAACATCATCTGCAGCCTGAAACTGAACTTTTGATCAGATTTTAGGAGTGAATGCACTTAACTGCATAGAGAGCTATAGGATGCTCCCTTGCTCCCTATTTAGTGAATGACTTAACCTCCAGTGTGCTGTCTGTCTGCACTGGTCTCAGAACAGTTTGAAATGCACCTTATTTTCATCCTAACTCCATATAAAGCCTCTGAAAGCAACAAGAATTGACCCATTTATTCTCAATGTGATAATACACAGTAAATATAGAAGAACTGAAAATGAGCCTATAGTCCACATAAGTGGACATTGTGTTTAACAGCGTGGCGTTTCACGATAAATTGCTCAAATTTTTTAAATGACATATCGGATGAAACTAGAGACTCTAATCTTTTGACTCAAATGGGTTTAAATGTAAAAACTTAATGAGGTTTCTTACCAGATGTAGTTTTGTTGGTGTTTCTCCCAAAGACAAACTCCGCTGTGATCAGCGCCATGTTGTTTGGTCACATGACTTTTATTGTGTGAAAATGATTTCTATCCAAAATTACGACTGTACTACTGTTTATACCACACCAAAAATTTAGCCTCTAATAAAGTTTAGTAAAGTTAGTGTACTTGTTAAACAAGTGGACAAAAGTGTCAGTGAAGAACATGCTTGAGATGAAATATGAGACAAAGACAAATAAACAGAAATATGACTTGTGAGCAGATTATTTTGATCAATCAAGCTGTAAAAAGTGTGAAAATATGATTTAATTGTGTGTATTTAGGATGCATAAAATGTTAGCTGTGAAATTAGATTTAACAAGACAAAGGAGTTATGTGTAAAAGGTTAAAAATGTCATTTTCATCAGCGTTATTTCCAACACAGAATTCTATTAAAAACAATACAGAATTTGAGGTGTGCTGGAAATGAATTGTCATGAATTAAATCTCCTGAGGTGCATGAACACACACTGAAGACATTGTTAGTAGACAAATTAAATTAACTAGTGAGAGTGTGAAAAATGTTTTAATCCAAAGTTGAAGACACCAAACACAGTCTTGTTTTCACATCTCTGCAGGTGCACAATGTTGCTAAACGATACGGTTTGAGTATCATTCTCGTGTATGTTACCAAGTTACAACAACTGAACTGAAGGTAAAACTACTAGTTAGACACAAACTAATTGTTTAATGCATTTCGCACATTAAAATGCATTGCTTATGAAAAAATACCATTCAGTTACATGTTTTTTTTTTCTTATTTTTTGACACTAGTTTACATGTACAAAACTCTCAAACAAGAGAAATATAAAAGCATACACACACTTCAAAACAAAGCGCAGAATGTTTCAGTTACCAGATAATGTTGTAAATGAATACAGTTGTGTGATTGTGCTACACTGAATCTGAAGACCTTTTTCAACAGACGTATCTTCTTCGTTTATATGGAATATCAAGAGGAAACAAGGAGCAACATGGTGATCTTTTCTATAGTTTTGAAATCCCGTTTGCGTTCTGCACACATATGATGCATTCATGAAATAGTCTTGAATTTGCCTTGTGTTTTCAGATTCACCATCTGATCGTGAGAAACAGCTAACACAACGATTAATGTTTATTGGTTGTCTACAACATTTTCCTAATCACATCTCTATTGACGTACTGTTCTCCACACCACGTATCAAAAGTATGTGAATGCTCACGAGAGAAAATGTATTGTGCAAAACTGACGTGATAAAGCTACACTGCGTTCTGTAACAACAAGCAAGTATACAGAGAATATTTTAAACAGTGTATAAACACTTTCCTGAAAAAAAGTCATTTATTAATTCGTATCATCCAGTAAAAATATCTAAATAAAACAAAACAAAAAACATTTACTTCAGAAGTAAAAGTAAGAACTTAATACCTTGATTTAAAGGAATATTCTGGGTTCAATACAAGTTAATCTCAGTCGACAGCATTAGTGTCATAATGTTAATTACAATAAAAATTAATTTCAACTCGTCGCTCCTTTTCTTTAATAAAAGTACAAATGTGTGTTCCAGTGAGACACTTACAATGGAAGTCAATGGGGTCAATTTTTGGAGGTTTAAAGGCAGAAATGTGAAGCTTATAATTTTATTAAAGCATTTACATTCATTATTCTGTTAAAACTCGCGTATTATTTGAGTTGTAAAGTTGTTTAAATCGTCGTTTTTACAGTTGTCATGGCAATGAAGTTATAAAATTGTCTGACTTTCCACAGATGCGGTTAGTAAGTGATTTAATCACAGTAAAATCATGTTAACACACATATTGTTTATGTCTTGTGTCTATACTTTTGAAACAGTGAGTATTTTAATGTTTACAGATTGACCCCATTGACTTCCATTGTAAGTGTCTCACTGGAACACACATTTGTGCTTTATTTTAACCCCTTAAACTCTATGGGGGGCACTATTTCGTGAAAAAAAGTATCTGTATACATGAGTCAGGCATATGAGGTATTGTTTGAAAGCTTAGAATCTGATATTTTCATAGATACCCATCACTTCTGCATTTATGTTACTTAAATTAACAAAATAAGGCCTCAAAACATTCGCGGTTTAAATTAGCGCCCCCTAGAGGTAATGTGGTAGAACTATTTATATAAAAATAAAAGTCCTTCACATAGCACATAAATGGACAAGTCATATATCAAATGAAAGCTCTCATTCTCATGAATGTGACAATATAGTTATGCCCTAATATCACAGTTCAAAAGATTTTCAAAAGAATCACAAAGGGAAATATGATTTCTGTAAGTCATCAAATACAAACATTTCTTTTACGTGCCGATAACTGCTGCTGTAAGCCCCAAATAGCCAATAACTTTATATCTGCTTTATCCTTAGGCAGTTCTCTAAAACATGAGCCATTGTTTACTTGTCTGTGAGATTGCTTGTGTGAATAAACCAATATTATATCTTAGATGTCCAGAACAAAATATGCCATCCAGAAGGAAAAGCATGCTAAACAAATCATCAGAAAAATATGTTTTTGACTATTGATGATAAAATGTTATATATCATCACAAAGAGGAGGATCTCAGCTTTCTAATGACACCTATATTGAGCTTCTAGTCCACTCAGAGGCCGAGATATTCAATGAAATAATGAGGGTGGTGCTTGAACTGAAAATTAGACTGAATGTCTATGGACGAGCACATCTGTGAGGGATAAAATGTGTTAGAGCGCCACCTACATTTCAGATCTGTATATTATGATGGAATGTGATAGAGAATAAAACAATTCTAGTACCTGCTGCCATCTAGTGGAATAAAATGAGACTTTTTGTAGGGAGTTGTTTACAAAGTTAGGACAACAAACATTTAAAAAAAAATTTTTTATTTATCATAAGATTATAAAAAAACATACAATATTATTTATGAACAATTTTATTTGGGCAGTTCAATTTTTTGCAATTATTCAACAGTATGTGTGAATGGTGAGCTTTTAAATTACAGTGTGAAAAATTGAGGACGGCAGCCCAAAAATGCACCAGAGTATAAGGGGTTAAAGAAAAGGAGGGACGAATCGAAATTCATTTTTGTGGTAATCAACATGACACAAATGCTGTTGATTGAGCTTAACTTGTATTCATCCTGGAATATTCCTTTACGTTTATTTTTCTTAAGCATAAATCTCACTAAATTCTGTTACATGTATGCTTTAAACAAGCAAAAAAAAAAAAAAAAAAAAAAAAAACAATAAGTTATATTCTCTGAAAACAAGTATTACTCTCTTATACAATTTTGCTTCTCGTTTTAAGGATGCTGAGATATTTCTACGGGACTATGTTATAACAAGTTATGTTATAAATGCCTATTAAAGCCAGTTCCTGAAGTGACATGAATAAAAATAGTCCAAGTGTTTCACAGTTTTTGCTTCTCAATTGAGTCCACAGGATGAATTGATCAAATCACAGTCATTAATGCCCCTAAACCTGATCCTGATCCTGATCCTGTTCAACCAGCGTTACCACACAACTGATTTTCTGTGCACACGGTTCATTTCCACCGATGTCTTTATTGTTTATTCCAGCTGTCTGTCATCTAGTCGTTCATCCACTCAACTCAAGCCACAACAAACTCTGTGCTCATGTCTGCCTGGACGTCTGGTTTCCAGACCGGCTCTTGAAAGTCCAGATCCAAGGACCCGTCTCTGGACAGACTGGTGTTGCTATGACTACGTGTGCCCTTGCGATTGGCCGGCCAGTGGTACGGCCCACGCATGTCCCTCTTGGCTTTCCGTCGCAGTTGTCGCTGTTGCAGTAAGAGTTGCAGCTGTTGCACTTTACAGCGAGTGGCTTTGTTTTCCGTCTGCCGCAAATGCTCACCTGCCCCATACAGAGAGAGAGAGAGAGAGAGAGAACCATAAATATGATATAACATCAAACTAAATCACTTCCAGTTGTGTTTAAAGCTGAAGTGTGTTATTATCAAACTCATGAGTTAACTTCAGACAGTAGCTGTGTTTGCAATAGCATACTACTCGTACTATTTCTGCAGTATACACTTTAGATGTGGCCTTATTCCGAACATAGTGACAGACATTTCTCTGATGACTGACATCTGTGATCTAGAACAAAAGGTGAATATGACATAACTTGTTAACATAACATGACTGCTGAGTCACGAGTGAAATATGCAGCTGATCTGTGATCTGGATGAACGTGTTTGTCGGATGTAATTGTCTGCCGACAGGTTTGTTTTTACAAGAAACTGCAGATAAGTGTGACATGTAAAAATGACGAATGAGATTATCTTAACAAATAATAACTGAGTGTACAGGTGAATCTCGAGAACATGTTTGGCTCTTATTTCACCCCAAAATCTAAATATTTTGCATGAAGAAAGAAAGCCTGTTTTTTTCCATTGAGACATTGTTTTCCACCCCAAATGACTGAAATACAAAACAAACAATCTCATTCTCATTACAGGTAAATCTACTATTACGATTCTACGACTTATAGAGAGAATACGATAAATCACAGCAGTCCTGACTAGTTTTTTTTATTAATGCCAGGGAAATAGAATACAAATAATTATGTATTAAATATTTAAATAAGAATATATAATAATATAAATATTAATAAATAATTTATAATTTATAATATAATAAATAATTTTATATAATACATTTTAAATATACATTTATATGTACAAATTATTAAATTGTAAAAAGTATATACAATAAATAATATTATTATATAATAATAAATAATTTATTAATTATAATATATCCTCATGCGACCCCGCATACACATGCATGGATGTATTTTGGCTTCGCTATACGCAACACATAATTTCATTTAATTTAAACTGACTGATCTCAGTTCAGGAGACTCTGTGCTGTCATTAAAGTGTTAAAGTCATGTGACCAAACAACATGGCGCTGATCACAGCGGAGTTTGTCTTTGGGAGAAACACCAACAAAACTACATCTGTAAAGAAATCTAATTAAATTTTTACATTGAAACCTGTTTGAGTCAAAAGATTAGAGTCTCTAGTTTCATCCGATATGTCATTTTAAAAAATTAATCGATTTATCGCGAAACAGCACACTGTTAAACACAATGACCACTTATGTGGACTATAGGCTCATTTTCAGTTCTTCTATATTTACTGTGTATTATCACATTGAGAATTAATGGGTCAATTCTTGTTGCTTTCAGAGGCTTTATATGGAGTTAGGATGAAAATAAGGTGCATTTCAAACTGTTCTGAGACCAGTGCAGACAGACAGCACACTGGAGGTTAAGTCATTCACTAAATAGGGAGCAAGGGAGCATCCTATAGCTCTCTATGCAGTTAAGTGCATTCACTCCTAAAATCTGATCAAAAGTTCAGTTTCAGGCTGCAGATGATGTTTGGATCACTCAACATGTTTGACAGACATGTGACAATGATAATCAGTACATAGATTCAGAATTTATAATGTATCATTTTATTTTAACATGGTTGGCAGTGATTGGATGATGCTGGACATTACTTTGAATCAGAATAAATTATGCTAATTTATGATGTAATGTCTGTAACGTCCCAAAAACATGAATAACTAACACTTTCTATAGCTTGGTGTTATTTGAAATGTTGCAACTTAGTCCTGCTGTCCACATATGAGGACATTTTTAGGAAAACTATTTGCTCTAGTAGAGATCGGTTCTTTCCACTTCTGCTGTCTGTGAATCATTTATGCCTCATCCTCATGTTTTCCACTCAACACACACACACACAAGTTAATATCCACCAACAGCTGCTGCAGGTGCTGTTGTGTCTAATAGAGCAGATGCAATAACAATGACCCGTGAAATATCATCATCATTTATGTAAAATCCTGTGTTTGTCCTGATGCAACGATCTGATGGAAATTTAAAGAAGCCCTAATCTCCAATACTCTGTGGGAAACGGGGCGTTTCAACCCCACAAACAGCACTCTTTGGGCAGCTTCAGCGCAATTTGAGAGAAGCGCCCATAGACAGCAGCTCTTTTCTGGGCTACCAAAAGAAGCGTTTGTCAACAGTAATTTCATCTATAATGGCCATTCTTATCAGATTAGTAGAACATTCAAATATTTTACATTTTACTTTCAAGACGATCATAACTATTTAAATGTATTTTCTGTTAAAGCATTGTATAATGTAATAACCAAGGCTGTCGATTTAACGTGTTAATTCAGTGCGATTAATTATTTAAAAAATAACACGTTAAAAAAAATTAAAGCAATTAATCATTCTAAAGCCACATTTTGTTTTGTATTTTTTAATGTTTCAATAATGTAATGCATTTTAATATTCTGTATTATAAAACAAAAAATTATAAAAAATTATATATTTATTTTTTTTAATTTTATTTATAATTACTTAATTATAACTATTTCTTTTATTTAATCATAATAAATTGAATTATTGTTATTTAAGGGGTTTTCTCAGCAAATATTTATGTATGCGATTAATTAATCAGCATACCATATAATTAATTCGATTAAAAATTGTAATCGATTGACAGCCCAAGTAACAACACTTTATGTTATTTTTTTCTATGACAATTTTACTGAAGATGCGTTTCTGCATCGGTATACGCTGTTTTTTAATTGTTTTTCTATGAAAACATACAGTAGATGGACATCTTTGCCATTGGGACTCTCGTTATATTTCTCAGAATGTTGCATATGAGGGGAACTATTAACCGCAGTTTATATGTCAGGAACTAGATCTTCTAGTGGAAGGATGACACTTGATGAATTTTATTTTTAATTTTCCTCCCCTTTTTCTCCCCAATTTGGAATGCCCAATTCCCAATGTGCTCTAAGTCCTCGTGGTGGCGTAGTGACTCGCCTCAATCCGAGTGGCGGAGGACGAATCTCAGTTGCCTCCACGTCTGAGACCGTCAATCCACGCATCTTATCATGTGACTTGTTGAGTGCGTTACAGCGGAGATGTAGCGCATGTGGAGGCTTCACGCCATCCACCGCGGCATCCACACACAACTCACCACGCGCCCCACCGAGAACGAACCACATTATAGCGACTACGAGGAGGTTACCCCATGTGACTCTACCCTCCCTAGCAACCGGGCCAATTTGGTTGCTTAGGAGACCTGGCTGGAGTCACTCAGCACGCCCTGGATTCGAACTCGTGACTCCAGGTGTGGTAGTCAGCATCAATACTTGCTGAGATACCCAGGCCCCACTTGATGAATTTTATTAATAAAATGTGTTATATTGTGAATATAGCCTCTCCGCTGTGTACCATGTGTAACAACAGCATATAGATACTATATGCACAAAATACCACAACCTTGAGCGCTTTATTTCAGCACGTCTGTGAATCATGTTTTATTCTGATGAGAAACACACGCACAGTGCTTTGACTCACCTGACGGTCTGCGCAGGTGCATGTGCTGTGGTCTGTCTGAGGTAGGTGAGGGTGGAGGTGAACAGGGTGAGGCCGGAGGGCATGGAGTCTGACAACGCAAGTGTGTGATGGTCGGTGGGGCGCTCTGGTAATGCCGTGTGGCACTCAAGAGATCGTTCAAAATCTGCAGGATAGTGGTGATGTCGCGTCGAGGACGCCCAATGCCGTCCTGACAACTTGGGTGTAAAGTACCTGTGAAGGGGGTAAAGATGAGTTAAAGATAATGTATAAATGACAAACAGCTTGTTTGTTCAGCTGGCTGCAGTCTGAGGTGAGCCGTTACCTGAGAATGTTCCTGAGAAAACTCCTGGTGCGTGATTCACCAGACTCTCGATGATGGCACCCGGTTTGAGTCTCTGATCGCTGCCTTCATCCTAAAACACACACAAACATTAGCATAGATTTGGGTAAATGTAGCGTGTGCACTAAACAGTTTGAAAGATTAAGCTTTCAAAGCAGCACTGAAGATTTTTAAGTCTGTCTCACCTGAAGGCAGCCTGTGGTGGTGGGGGGGCTATTGTCACTGTGGGCGTGGCTGCAGGGAGGTGTGGGAGGGGCTGTGTGGGCCTTAAAGACTTCCTGGTCTCTCTGTGGTGAGTCTGTTGAGCTGCAGGGTGAGAGTTGAGGGTCTGCAGGTGTCTGTCTGCTGCCTGTTGGACCTCTAGAGACAGACGGTGTGCGATGCTGTGACTGCTGAGCCGACAGCTGCAGCTGAACAAACATCATGTGATCCCCCACTTGCAGGGCAAGGGTCAGAGGGCACCGCCCCGACAGGAAATCACTGACCTGGAGACGAGATGACAGACGGATGTTAATGCAACTTACACACTGAGAAATATTATTAATCAATGCCGCCTGAAAGAAAAATCAAATCGTACTGTGACTTAAGCTGTGGACTTCATTACAGAGAAAATTAAAGAGAAAAGCCCTGCACCATGGTGTATGGAAGGATAGTGTCTGTAGCTACAGACAGGCACTAAAAGCTGGCAGGTCAGCATATTTTAGCAAACTCATAGAAAATAACCACAACAATCCTAGGTGTTTATGGCTAAATTGGTTAGGAATAAAGCCTCAACAGAACCAGATATTCCGTCGCAGCACAAGAGTAATGACTTCATGAATTTCTTTTCTGATAAAATTGAAATCATCAGAAATAAAATTGGAATTATGTAACCGTCAACACTTCAGAAGACAATGTCTCATATTATTTCCCTCGAGCAACCTCAATACTTCACTGTCATAGGTCATGAAGAGCTAACAAAACTTATCGAAACATCAAAGGCAACAACATGCATGTTAGATCCAATACCAACTAAGCTTCTAAAAGGTGTTTCCTGTATGTGTGTGTGTATATATATATATATATATATATATATATATATACACACACACACACACACACATACATATACACACATACATATACATCCACACACACACACATATACACACACACAGGGTTGGTTAGTAACAAAAAATAAAAAATGAATCGGGATTATGTAATAATACAAAACATTAGTAACTATTTTCAACTACAGTTACAAATTAATTATTGGTAATCTGAATACAGTTACATTCAAAAAGCTAGATTACTGAAGAGATTACTTTGCATTTTGACATTTGTTTCTAGTATTTAGCCTTTCAGTTGGAAAGTATAAATCCATATAAATAATGCAATCAAAAGATGATGTGGTTGTGTACACTGTGTGGTTTTGAAGTAGCAGAAATAGCAATTGTCATGTGAACATTTAGATTTATTCAAAGCTAAAATGCTATTTCTAGCCCTTTTATATCCCTTTTCTATCAAGAAAATTTACTTCATTTTGCGTGTTCTCATAGTATTTTAGTTGCAGTGAATTATTGAGGCTTAATGCCATTTTTATGCCATGTTGTTCATAACAGTTGTCAGTTGAGGGCGCTATTTTGCTACTGTTGTTTTTGACAACCATTTCTGCTCGTGATGTCTCAAAGCTCATTTGGTATCTCTGGAGGGTGGGGTTTTGCGAAAAGGGGGCATGGCTAATCCAACAGCTCAGTTTGTGGAAACGGTAGAACGGGTAAATTCGCTTACAGCACCTTTAAGTATCTGGAAATATTTTTATATTTAAAACACATGCAATATTTACCAAGTTTTTAAAGCCTTAAAGGAAATAATGTATCCCTATTTTATAATGTGATGCCAAGTTAAATATGAATAAATGTCTTCTTGAATGTGTTCTTAATACATTTAAACCTTAAGAAGTATGACAATGTATGACAATTCCTAAAACAAGACAATGAAATCATTAATTGCCATTATTTGTGTGACAGCCCTTCTTCCGATATGGTATACCTTGCGATACATGTCCACAATATCAAAATTGGGTTGCAACTGAAATTGCGCCAAAGACACGAGAGACAGACCTTTAACTATTTTTAAAGTGTTAAACAGCATTTTGCTAATTATTTTATAATTATTGTGCATGTATAATGCATTAGTGGAGACACAGCTCACCCCAGGACAATATAAAATGAACTAGAAGGCAAAAATGTGATTAAAAATTTTGAAAACTTGAAGATATACATATTCCCTTGTATAACAAAATCTTAAAAAATAGTCCACAGACATGTTATGCATCAACTACTGACACATAAACACATAAAAATAAACAATACAAGGATCTAAACAGTCAATGCAATACTGTGAGAACAAGAATCATGCTATCTTGATATGACTGTATTAACAAACATCAGCATCTGCCTAAACTTTGAGAAACAGAGTTTGATTCAGAAAGCAACAGAAGTCTGAGGTTGTGCATGTGTCGGTCAAACCACAAAACCACCATTAATCCATCTCTCATTCTTTTAGAAGAGCTCTGATGTAGGGCTGCTGTTTTAGTTGATGACTGTACCGGTGAGGGGGGCATGAGCACTTTCATATAAATGAGTTATCTGCTCACAGTCTCAAGTGTCCGCTCTGAATGTGACTTATGGTACAAGTATCACGAGTAATATTTTGTGGACTGATGAAAATAAGGTTGAATTGTTTGGGAAGAACACATAGCACTACGTATGGGGTAAAAATGGCAACGCATACCAACATGAAAACATCATCCCAACAGTGAAGTACGGTAGAGGCTGCTTTGGGGCCTGGATCGCTTGCCATCATCAAGGGAAAAATGAATTCCCAAGTTCATCAAGATATCCTACAGGATAATGTCAGGGTGGCAGTGTGCCAGCTGCAGCTCAGAAGAAGTTGGGTGATGCAGCAGGACAATGACCCTAAACATCAAAGTAAATCCACTACAGAATGACTTCACAAAAATATAATCCACCTTTTGGAGAGTCCCAGTCAGAGCCCAGACCTTAACCCAATAGATATGCTGTGGAATGACATTGTGCATGTCTAATCCGCAGCTACCGGAAACGCTTGGTTGAGGTTATTGCTGCCAAAGGAGCATTGACCAGTTATTAAATGCAAGGGTTCACTTACTTTTTCCACAGCACTGTGAATGTTTAATGGGATGTTTTCAAAATGACGGGCACAGACAGAGGCTACAAGAGTCCAAAATGAACTAAATTCCAGATTCAGTCTATTGTGCAACCAAAATCCCAATAATAGCCAGAAAAAAATGAAGGACTTTTAACTAAAAACAAGCCCGAAATACACGTACTTATTTCGGGACTCTTATTTTGAAATTATGGAGAATTGTCTTAGTTAGAATGCTCTATATTTAAGTATTTACTAAATTAAGCTTTTATAGCATATATTCACCAGATTGAGGATTGTATGTGTCACCCTGATGAGTTTTCTTTTTAATTATTATCCACAAGAAAGTTGGAGACACGATATATGTGCTGCGGGGCACGTTTCCATCCACCTTTTTCCTGAACGCGGAAGTGTTCCACGGTTGGCCTGTTTTCAGTTTCCGGTCTCCAGTGTTTTCACTCGCATCAGCGTATATTCTTAGCAGGTAAAGTATTACATTTGTAGAAGTTGCCAAAAAACGTGAATCTATAGCGCTGAGAGATATACTTCACAGAGTCGAGATGAGTGTTTTTATAGAGAGTCCCTCAGCTGAGAGTGTAGATGACATGAAGCGATGGTCCGAGGTGAGTTATGTTGATATCATTCATTATTCTGAGCTGTTATGACAGACAACAACTGCACAAGTTGAGCGTGACATTCATTTTTACTCCAAATAACACTTAAATGGTGGATGTTCTCCATCTGAATCGCTCGTTACGGTAGTTTTTACATTGTCTCGAGACCAGAAACACAAAACAGACAATTAGAATCCAGTGGTTGCTCAGGAAAACGGTGGATGTAGTCGCACTTTTCTTTGCATGCTCTCGCTTCGATGTAGAACACTTGTTGATCTAATCAAAATAACAAAATATGCTTTGCAGTGAGGATACAAATATGGATGAATATTATCAATGATGAAAGATTTAGATATAACAAATCCCCACATTTCACTTGTATTAGTTATTTCACTTCTAGAGGTGGCTGTTATACTGTAGGAAACAATATCGGCATCGATTTTGCCCATAATCATTCCAGAAAGAAACCATCGGCACCGTTTAATCGGTAAAACCGATATATCGGTCTACCTCTATTAAGCACATTGTGTTTGTCTATACTTGTGACTTTGATGAAGATGAGATCATGTTTAATAACCAATTAACGCAGAAAACAAGCTAATTCCAAAGGGGTCACATTCTTTTTCTTGCCACTGTAAATTTAAAATCCCAAACTAAAATAACCTTGCTTAAATTCACAGTTTCAAAAGTAAAGTATGACATAAACACTGTTACATCATGATTTTAGTGATACCATTTGGGATTTACCAGATTACAGGCTTTACCTGCGTTACGTCGTCATGGCAACAAAGTTGTAAAATTGTCTATAACTTTACACAAGACGGACGGTGTGGTTAGTAAGTGACTTTATCACAGTAAAATCATGTTGACACACATATTGCGTCTTGTGGCTATACTTTTGAAACTGAGTATTTTAACGATTGAGCTTAATTTTATTGAACCGGAATATTCCCTTAGTGTTTGGTTCGGCGGGATTTTGGTTAAAAAATATTTCAAAATAGCTCGATGTGTCAATGCAGAACCAGAAACCAAGTGTTCAACAACATGTCCTGTTGCTCATTGCTTGTCGCAGCTGGTTAGTATGAACTGTGGAAATATGGAAGTAAAGAATTTCACCAATACAATCTGAACACAACCTGTCGTGAGGAAAAGAAAAACACAAGAAAGAAGTATGTTGAGCGTCAGGTCTTATGTTAGGGGCATGTAAAAGTCAACATTCCTGCTGTGTATAAGTCAACTGGATGGGAATGAGCTTGTTCCAGTGATGTGTCTTTGATGAATGGAACAATCACCGTGTGTAACACACCCCTCCTCTCTCTCTCGCACTGTCGGGAACACGCGAGTCACGATGTTCACCACTTCACTCACAAAAGACTCGCAAATAAAGACCGGATCACGACGCAACCGGCTGCCCGAGTGTTTCAACTGAACCGACATCTCTCGACAGATCTGTCGGATCAGAGGATATCACAGGACATTGATGAAGCTCTGAGGACGGCCGTCGTAATAAACACTGTTTATATTAGATCCCTACTGACTACATGTGTCAAACCAAACATATCTCGTTTCTGTTGATGTACACTATTGATTGGAGATGGTTTTTGGATGCTTCTGTTAGCAGAAACAGTGAAAAGTATCATAAATCTGTCAACAGGTTTGTGTGAGAACTGATGATCTTCCTCTGTTGCAGCTCTCCAATGTCATTTCCACTTCTGCATATTCAGACTAACACACAGAGAAGACACGGTGTGACAAACACAAACTTCCTGAAGCAGACATGCACCCACGCACACACAGAGAAAGATATGACGACTTCAAGAGGAAACACATTAAAAGACAAAATGCACAAAAGACACTAAACACACAGACACCTGCAGAAACTCTCAAATATTTAGTGCACACACACACACTCATCATTGCAGGATTTCCAGGATAAAAATACCTCCAACCACATCTTGTAACTGGCAACTCCAACACACACACACACACACACACGTTTACGTTAATGCCAGAGTTCACGTTAAGTAAGTCTGGCATCTGCTGCACTCTTGCGTCACACACGGTTCAGTCGGGGGTGCACAGTGTTTTCCACTGTCTGTCTGCTCAGATCCTGACGACACAATCTCATATTTCACCCAAACAACAGAAAACAATTATTACAGTTTTTTATTACAGTAATAAGTCTTTTTTTTTTTGCATTACAGTAAAGAAATTCTATATATTGTAACTTTTTCTTAACATTCTGATTTTGGGGTGAAATGTGATCTGGACATGTTCATGACAGGTTTCATGAGATTCAACCGAAGAGACATCAGACCCAGTCCTACACGACTGTTCTAGGAAAGTGTTTCTCTCTAACCCCACACACACACACACACACACACACACACACACACACACACACACAAACACACACAAAGCAAAAAATGACGCACAGACCCGCTGGTGGGTGGCGCACACACCACACACACACTCACGCCACACACACACACACACACTCACGCCACACACACACACACACTCACGCCACACACACACACCACACACACACACCACACACACACACCACACACACACACCACACACACACACACACACACCACACACACACACACACTATACATCAGGGCTCAATGCTAAGGATTTTTTCTATGGTTCCGGTTGGGCCAGTGTGTTATATTTTTGTGTTGGCCCCAACACAAAAATGAAAAATAGCTGTTTGTACCATCATGGCTTTAAGAAAATGTGCCCGAAGCTCAATATGTTTTATATCCTGTATATTACATTTTTAAGACCATAATTATATCACATTTATAATTTACAAGATATGTAAACAAATGATGGGTTTTCAAAGATTTAGTCACTGAGTTATTGGCTGAATGTAATAAACATATGAATCCCTGAGAGAGGAGATCATGCTATTAAATCAGTTGTGACTGTGTAATATACAATAGGTAGATGTTAGGCTTAATCTGTGATATGCATGTGGATATAACATAAAATTAGACAAACCAAACAAGACCAACACTGACTGATACACAAAGCACAGAAAGATAAGAGAATGATATACTGTATATATACACACGGTTCCACTTTTAAAGTGCTACACAAAGTATGCACATGCACACACACTATATTATATATATATAGTGCTGTGAAAAAGTATTTTCCTGATCTCCTCTATTTTTGTGTATTTTTCATACTAAATTGTTTCAGATCTTCAAAACGTGATGTAGCAAAACAACGGCAACCTCAGCAAACACAAAATACAGTTTTCAAATATATATATTTGAATTTATTGAAGCAAAAACGTTATCCAAACGTTATATCACCTTTAACCTAATAGCTGGTTGTGCCACCTTTATCAGCAACAACTGCAACCAAACGCTTCCGATAACTGGAGATCAGTCTTTAACAACGCTGTGGGGGAATTTTGTCCCACTCTTCTTTCAGAACTGCTTTAGTTCAGACGCATTGGAGGGTTTTCGAGTATGAACTGCCCGTTTAAGGTCCTGCCACAGCATCTCAAGTCAGGACTTTGACTAGGCCACTCCAAAACTTTAATTTAGCTTCTTTTGAGCCATTCAGAAGTGGACTTCCTGTGCTTTGGATCAATGTCTTGCTGCATAATCCAGTTGTACTTGAGCTTCAACTCACGGACTGATGACCGGACATTCTCCTTTAGGATTTTCTGGTAGAGAGCAGAATTCATGCTTGACCGTAGATCTTTTTGTGGAATTCTGTGTTTGATTTACGCCAGATGTAACGGGACCCCTGTCTTCCAAACAGTTCCAACTTTTCAATCTTTACTGATGCGAGAGAGGCCTGCAGTTCCTTGGATGTTGTCCTTGGATTTATTGTGACTTCCTGGATGAGTCGTCGCTGTGCTCTTGGAGGAACTTTGGAAGGTCGGCCCCTTCTGGGAAGGTTCACTACCGTGCCAAGTTTTCTCCATTTGGAGATAATGGCTCTCACTGAGGTTCTTTGTAACCCTTTCCAGACTGATGTATTTCAATCATCTTTTTCCTCATCATTTCTGGAATTTCTTGTGATCTTGGCATAATGTGCTACTGGGTGAGACCTTTTAGCCAACTTCATGCTGCTGAAAAAGTTCTTGAAGATGTTGATTTGATTGAACAGGACTGGCAGTAATCAGGTCTGGGTGTGTCTATTCCAGCTGAACCCCATTATGAATGCAGTTTCATAGATTTGGGGATTTAGTAACTAAGGGGGCAAATATTTTTTCACACAGGCCCAGTTGCTATTGGATAACATTTTTGCTTCAATAAATAACATTATCATTTATAAACTCTATTTTGTGTTTACTCAGATTGCCTTTGCTTTATATTAGATTTTTTTGCATTTTTGAAACAATTTAATATGAGATACAAAAACAGAAGAAATCAGGATGGGGGCAGATACTTTTCCACAGAACTTGTATATGTATATATATATATATATATATATATATATATATATATATATTCACACACACAGTTTCACTTTGAAGGTGCTACATGAATGCACACACACACTTTTAATGGGCCTGTTGCCAAGAGATGAGTAATATGTTTCAGTATCACACTATAATTTGCTAACACTGAAATATGCCACAAGCGCTTTCACATAAACAGCACAACATTCATGAAAAGCACTTTACAACAGTTTACCCAGAATCACCTGTTCCGTTTATCCTCAATGATACAGTGTGTGTGTTTGTGTACATGTGTGGGTGCATTTTACTAGTTTGATTCAGCTGCTGGTGAGAACTGCGCACTCATTAGAATAATTATTGTGCGAGTTCTTGTGAATGAGTGTGTGTCGCGCAAACAGGAAACGGGTGACCGCAGCGAGTGGGTTACCTGCACATCTGTGAGACTTTCCAGCGCCTGCAGGATCGACTGCTCTGGACGCCATGACTGCGACTGCAAACACACAACAACGACATCGTAAACTCATCACTGATGTATCATTGTCATTTATGAGGACAAAATCCTCCACTGAATGATTCAATGTAATGTAAACGTATATTTACCATCAGTCCAGCTTCAACAGAGGGTACCAGTGTCAGTTTGCTCCAGTCACTGATGCCAAAATCCTGCAGTTTTCCAGAACTCAACCTCCTGTAGAAAGAACAGAACCATCACTGTCATCATCTCCCATCATGCACCTCTGCAGTACTCAACTGTGAATGATGGTTTTGGGCTCAACTCTAAATTCACTGCAAACACATAACCAGTCGAAGGCATGGCATGGGCATAGGTTTGAGTCCCGCTTGCATCATGTCCAAACACGCCCTACCCAAACCTGTCCAGTCAATCTCTATTATCCTGCATAATAAAGCCCCAAAATAAAACAAAGGGTAATCTATAAAGAATCCAACGGATCAATGTAATGAATTATTCACACAGAACTGATCAATACTGTTCACAATGACAGTGAATGAAGTGTCTCCTGTCAAAGGTTCAATGCAGGTCTTTGCTTAATGCATCGGGTCGGTTCTCCTCGGGTCAAAGGCAAACAGCGCCACAAAGTGAACCCAGTTCTCCATGAATTCATACTATCATTGGCCTTAACAAGGAGACTTTTTAAACCTCATGTTGGTGGATATTCTAAACTAAGCATTACAACATAAGCCAAAAACTAGATTTTTTAAAGAAGTACATAGTTTAAAAAAAAAAAAAAAAGACAATTATGATTCCCAATAAAATTAAATGTCCTGTAAGATATCAGAAGAAATTCAAACAAAATCGATCAGGATTTTAAATTAGATGTCAACCGATAACTAAGGTGTTTGGAAAGGCAGATAACGGATTAATTGGCTGATAGTTTTTAAAATCGATAGAATGTAAAAAAAATGTTTTTATTCTTTCTTTCTATAGCGGGCAAAGACAAAGAGTCCAAAATGAATAAAATCCCAGATGCAGTTTTTTGTTCAACCAAAAGATTTGGTGCATAATGTCGGACTTTTAAGTATAAATAAGCCCAAAACACAGCGGGGACTCTTATTTTGAAATGACGAAATAATGAAAAAACTATCTGCAACAACTGACATCGATTTCTGCTGATAACCGATAGTTTCATAAAGCAACTATCAGCACAGATTAATCGGTAAAACCGATACCAGTCTACCTATATTTTAAAAACCCATATAACTTATGCGAATACCCTTAAAGGGACAGTTCACCCAAAAATGAAAATCCTCTCATCATTTACTCGCCCTCATGCCATCCCAGATGTGTTTGACTTTCTTTCTTCTGCAGAACACAAATGAAGATTTTTACAAGTATATTTCCGCTCTGTAGGTCCATACAATGCAAGTGAATGGTGACCAGAATGGTAAAAACTGTACGATATCATCTTGTTGTTCATTTCAGTACCTGATTAAAGTATGCTGCTATTAGCAAAATGTCATGTAATGTGAGAGTTTTGAGATGAAATCAAAGACCATTAGAAAACAATAATAAAAAATAAAAAAAAGTCTCGATATGGCCAAGTGTGATCATTAAACAGCAGAAGGATGTCATTTAATTAAGTAATGTACAGTCACATGCACTGTGTGCCACAGAATGAATGAGAGGCTCCGTCCTGCTCAGTCATCTCCCTCACACACACAAGCAGGTGCGCACAAAAACGCAACACACAATACTAATGCTTGATTTTCATGCAGTGTGTCCAATAGTCTCCATCTGCAGAGTCACAGAGCAGTGTGTTTAGTGTATAAACGGCTGTGAACTCTCAAATGAACTCTTTCTCCATTTCAGCTAGGAGATTTCAGCTCGCGAGTCACGGGAAGCTTGATATAACGAACCCTTCACAAACAGAAAGAACTTCAAAGATGAAACGAGAGCTTTATTTAACTGGATGCGTAAAATTGAAGACATTACGACAGAAAAATATTACTGCTATATAAAGGTATAATATTCAAAGCAGTTGCAATAATACTCATAGTAACAATATTATAATATTAAATGGTTATATTATTAATATCATTATCTGTAAGCAATATCACATAAGCAAATGTATTGAATATCAGCATGTTGTGATTCAGCCATGGCAGCCTTTTGCCTCAGATAATCAGACTGTTTTCATTTAACCCTTCGGGACATTTTTGTCTTTTTCGATCATTTTGGCTGTGTTAATGCCAACGGCATACATTTTGACAAAGGTGTGTATTTTTGGGGAGAATTTTGATATTTCAAGCTCAGTTCCTATAATACATCTATAATACACTGTGCACACAAAATAGTTCCACTCAGGACCTTCAGGACAAAAATGTCCCCATTGAAACCCATTAAAACTGCAATATTTGATCCCAGTGCCATTAAAGCATAAAATCATGAATTCTATGATATTATACTTTCATTTCAGAGCCCTGGCTTCAAAATTTACATTTTTAATATTTTCCACCAGATGGCGCCATTTTTCTCATGTTTAGCCTATGGAGCAAATACAAGCTTTTTCCCTATTCTCTGTTTGCTGTATTAAGAGCACTGCAGGACAACTGAATAAATGATGCAGATAAAATTGTGTGGGTGTGTTGGTATGGATGTCAGAGTGTGTTTTGTATGTGTGTATTGAGAAATGTGTTTGTGTGTGTGTGTGTGTGTGTGTGTGTTTGTGTGTGAAAAGCAACAGTGGCATTATATAAACAAACTGGCATTTAAAGGGTTAAAATCCTGAAAATGAATGAATATTTGGTAGTTATGATCAGGACTGATGTTGGTTAAAAAATCTAAGTCAGTGAAAGTGGAAAATAATATTAATATATAATATTTTTATGGCAGTTTTTGACGTGGACATTTTTGTCCTCTAAGGACCTCCGAGTAACTTTTTTTATTTGGTGCACCAAAAATAATTATACATACACACATATATATATATATATATATATGTGTGTGTGTGTGTGTGTGTGTGTGTGTGTGTTGAAATATTATTATTTACAATATAAAAACTATATTGTTGAAAATTGAATTAAAGCTGTACAATATATTTGATTAAACACAATTTGATCATAACATTTAATTAAAACATTTAACATGGAATTCAGAAAAATTAAAACAGAAAAGGCATAATTTGTATCTATAAGACTTTATTCAGTTCTTAGTTCTTTATACAGTTTTTATCAAAAATCAGAGTTTTTTTATTTGTTGCATAAGTATCGCGTTAGTATGGATACCGATGTACCACGGCTGGTATCATACCGAAGCCAACATTTTGGTATCGGAGCAACCTTGCTGCCTTTATGTGCTTTTCGGAGGTTTAAAGTTCTGGTCACCATTCACTTTTATTATATGGACCTACAGAGCTGAAATATTCTTCTAAAAAAAAGTCATACACATCGGATGACAGAATTTTCCTTTTTGGTTGAACTCTCTCTTTAACTGTTCAGTAGCAAAACATTATTCCAACACTACTTTTATTAAAGATCAATCAATCAATAAGAATCAAATGACAAATTCTGTAGCATCTTGTTTGATTTGTATCTCATGTCAAAACAAACTCACGTGTCTCTGTGCAGCAGCAGCAGTCTGTCTTTATTAACGCGGAGTTTCTGTGAAAGTTTCCTCTTCAGACCGTCCACCGTCTCCTCCCGCGGGACACGGAGCTCGAAGCGGGTTCCTGTGGTGGAGCTGATGGATAAATGCATTGATGTGTTCCGCTTCATCCGACGATTCGATGACAGTCCTCTTTCACCCAGAAATTATTTGGCTGTTTTTCGGGACGGTTTTGAGTCGGTCTGATCTCTGAGATAAATGCAGTGTTTAGATCCCACAGTAAATGATCTGCACGAACACACAGCACAATGTTTAGCGGATACACTTGCCTTCTTTGTGTTAGTCAATCAGCTGTCTCATGTAACACCCAAACGCACAGAACACTCCGCCCATTTCCCCATTCTCCAATGTGACCAATCAGAGAAGCGCTTAAAGGATGCGTCACTCTGCAATCATTCATAACATCTCATTCACATGTGAAGCATTTCATAAAATAATAACATTATATTATTAGATTTTTATTGAAACATTGCATAAAGACAATGTTGTGTGCATATATTCAATACAAGTTACGCTTAATCAACAGCAATTGTGACATAATGTTGATTACCACAAAAATGAACCATTTTCTTTAAAAAAAAAAAAAGGACAAATGTTCCAGTGAGACACTTACAATGGAAGTCAATGGGGTCAATCTGTAAACATTAAAATACTCACTGTTTCAGTATAGACACAAGACATAAACAATATGTGTGTTAACATGATTTTACTGTGATTAAATCACTTACTAACCGCATCTGTGGAAAGATATAGACAATTTGACAACTTCGCTGCCATTACGACTGTAAAAACAACGATTTAAACAACTTTGCAACTCAAATAATATACAAGACACAAAAATAAAAACATAAAGAGACACTATGGTTATTGACTGTGTTATTTATAAACCCCTTAAACTTTATGGACCTGCCGGCGAGTCCATAGGGGCGCTATATCGCAAAAAAGTTTACGCTTAAAGCGTTAAAGTATCTGTATATGTAAGTCAGGCATATGAGGTGTCATTAGAAAGCTTAGAATCTGAACTTTTCATAGATACCCATCACTTCTGCATTTATGTTACTTAAAATGACAAAATAAGGCCTCAAAACATTCGCGTTGAAAATTAGCGCCCTCTAGAGGTAACGTGGTAGAAATATTCATATAAAAATAAAAGCCCTTCACATAGCACCTGAATGGACAAGTCATATATCAAATGAAAGCTCTCATTTACAGGAATGTGACTGTATAGTTTATTCTGTTGCACTAATATGACAGTTCAAACGACTTTCAAAAGAATCACAAAGTAAAATTTGATTTCTGTAAATCATCAAATACAAATGTCTCTTTTATGCACTGATAACTGCTGCTGTAAGCTCCAAATAGCCAATAACTTTATATCTGCTTTTACCTTAGGACGTTCTCTAAAACATGAGCCATTGTTTACTTGTCTGTGAGATTGCTTGTGTGAATAATCCAATATTATATCTTAGATGTCCAGAACAAAATATGCAGTCCAGAAGGAAAAGCAAGCTAAACAAATCATCAGAAAAATATGCTTTCGATTTATTGATGATAAAATGTTATATATCATCACAAAGGGGAGGATCTCAGCTTTCTAATGAGACTTAGATTGAGCTTCTAGTCCACTCAGAGGCCGAGATATTCAATGAAATAATGAGGGTGGTGCTTGAACTGAAAATTAGACTGAATGTCTATGGACGAGCACATCTGTGAGGGATAAAATGTGTTAGAGCGCCACCTACATTTCAGATCTGTATATTGTGATGGAATGTGATAGAGGAAAAAATCTAGTGCTTTCTGCCATCTAGTGGAATAAAATGAGACATTTCAAAGTGAAGTAGAGTGAACAGAACCAGATTTAAATTTTTACAAAGTAAGGATTTTTTTTTTTTTTAATAAAACATTTCTGTTTATCATAAGATTATAAACACATACAATATTATTTATGAATAACTGGAGTCTTTTTTTATTTATTTGGGGGGGTTCTCTGAAAAATTAGACCAATTTGTTGCAGTTATTCCACAGTATGTGTGAATGGGGAGCTTTTAAATTTGAGTGTGAAAAATATTTTTTCTGTGTGTTTTGGAATATTCAGAATTGCAAAAAAAAAAAAAAAAAATATGTT